>NC_136432.1:184605703-184610703 GCF_052849685.1 Lactuca virosa | reverse complement strand
CTATCGATAAAGTTAGTCATCCGGTAGCTACGAATCGAGAATCTGTCCTTTAGGTCAGCCTAAAGGATCGAGAATAGTGTCCTATTGGTCAGCCTATCGATAATCTGTCCTCCGGAATCGAGAATCTGTCCTGTTGGTCAGCCTATCGAGCGAGAAGCTATCCAAGTAGTCCTATTGAAAAAAGAAAAGTAAGGGCATAAGCAGAGAGAAAATCCCAAGTATTACTCTTTAAATAGATGATAAAAGAAAAAATGAAATTTTTATTTGACAGATTGAGAGTTAATCACACTAGAAATGAGATATATTACACAGGTAATGGTGGAATGCTATCGGAAAGCTATCGTTTCGGAAAAAAGGATACGTTCTCTAAGCGTAGAGGTCTGTATTTGCGATTTTCAATTCCTAAGCCAATCCAGCCTTTGACTTATACTCCCCCCCAGAAAAAATCCGAATTCTCATGTAAATAAGGATGAATTGCTTAATAGTTTTCCAATTAACAGTCTACCTGTGAATAGTTTCCCACTTACTGATTTAAAATCAACTCTGATTGTTGAACAACTTAAAGTTCAATTAGCTAAAGATGCTATTCTGGCGTCATATTTCTGTTTTTTCCAGAGTATACTCGTTTCCAAAGATATGAATTTATAATGAGCAATTCAGCGAAGAAAATGTTAATGTATGTCTTTCAATCTCTCGGGTTATCAAAAATGTTACGTTTTTCAAGCCCAGATTTGTTTGAAAATACCAGGTTCAAGGGCAACAAAAGTGTCAGTAGCGGATAAACTACCCCCAGAAAAGAAGAGTTCAGCCTTCTGGTTTTCCGGGAAAAGGTTCCCGGGAAACTACGTTCCCTTTGTAAAGTAGGCCTTTTTATAACTAATTAGAGTTGACATGAAATGGATCACGGAAGAAGAAATAAAAGATGAATGAATGATTCAATCCCTTCCCACTCACACGGGTTCTTCTATTGAAGACCCGGGCGTACATAAGAGCGGAACCTAGATAGAACGCGGAGCACTGGCCCCGGCCGCCGATACTGTTACCATGCTTACCAGCTCTTACTATTGCCGCCTATAGATATAGATGGGAGGTAGGCGGGGCTAGCTTGCTTCTCTTCCCCTAACTTGCACATCTTATGTGCGAATAAAAGGAAGCGAGCGGCTCTTCGCTTAGTAGACGGCCGCCGGACGACGACCCCTTCTTGTTCTCGCCCAACCGCTTCTTTTTTTCTTTTTTTTCTTTTTTGAGAATCCTAGACTAAAGAAGAAGGCTCCTGAATCAGCACAGGGAAAAATCCGCAAGCAGGAGAACTTTACTAACCTGCCGCCGGTTAATTTATCAGGGCTCCGCAGGAGAAGAAAGAAGGTCTGGGTCCAATTTCTAATGAAGCGAAGGTCCCCCTTACTCCTTATTCTCTCTTCAAGCTTTATAAAACTCTAAGAGAAAGGGTTGGTTAAGAACTATTGACTGTAAACGATACCAGTTACAGTCACTCAATGGATATGCTCGCCTTTGGAATGAAGATGGATGAACAGGCACTTGAGCCTGGAACTGATGAAATTCGGGGAAAACATGGAACCGGTCACTATACCGGGGGGGGGGGGGGGGGGCGAGACATGACCGCGACTTAAGATTCAAGTACCGTTGAAAAGACTAAAGGAACGGGGGAATGACTACCTGTAATAAAGCACAAGCTAATACGAGCCGACCAGAAGAAGCAAGGCTTTAGATTACCAGATCCTGGACACAATCTTCCTAGAGATGGAGAGCCCCTGCCTTTTCTAGCCTCTCCTTCTTGCTTGGTTACCTAGCTCTTGTCTTAGTGAATCTTCCTCTTTTCTAGGTTTTTCTTAGTGTGAAAACGGTAGATTTTTCATTTGCCAATGAATTGGATCCGCCTCGATTCGATCAATAATGGGATTCTTGGCTAGAGAAAGGTTCTGTGACATGGACGCCCAACCCAACTCGGTCGGTCGGTTGGCCCACCTAAGATATTAAAAAATTATCGATCGATTTGATCAAATTTGAAAAATTCTTTCTCACTATTCAGAACAGTGGAGCTTTCGATCAAGATGTTCTCGCCTCCCCCGTTTGGGCTCTCGCTCGAATCGGAACCTTTATGCGTTGGTAGGCTTTCTTTTAATGGTATACACCTTGATTTTAGTTTTATCTTCTTTAATTTTTGGTGCATTAGATGGTGTATTGTTTGATGGTTTAGAATTTTTCTTATGAATCCTAGGGTTAGCTGACTTTTTCTTATTATAATGCTCAGAATCTGATGTTAGCTTTTCCTTTCTTTTAATGTCCTTCATAGAATTTGTTTTGCATCTGAGTTTGGGACCGAAACTGGGTTTAGGACCGAAACTGGGTTTAGGACCGAAACTAGACTTTCGGTTCTGAGTGACGGTGTTGGAACCGAAACTAGACTTTCGGTTCTGGGACTTGGAATAGTAGGAATTTGGACTGAAATTTTCCTTTAGTTTTTCCTTTCCTTTGTCCGTTGGTTCTTTCTTAGGAGGCTTATAGTTTGAATTTTGAGAATTCCAGTGCCTTTTTCGCTCATTCAGATTCTTGGCATATCTCTGATTTCTTAAGCGTTTTTGTTCAGCTAACTCCTTCTGAGATTTATGGATATTGAAGCTAGACTTTGGCTTTTCCTTTTGACTTTCGGGTGTCTTTGTTGGAGCATGTGGTTCTGTCATAGTCTTGGTTGGAACTTTCGGTTCTTCCATTGGTTCCTCAGGGATTTCTTTGGTTCCATTTGTGCTTGGTTTGTCAAAGCTCGAGGGTTTGTTGATGGGTTCAGAAACATATCTTCCTTTAACCCTCCAAGAGGTCTGCTCAGACAAGCCTACGGTTTCGTCTGCGTTGTAGATAGGGGCTGACCAGAAGTAGTCGTCGCACCCTTCAGCATTATCTTTGTCGACCAAGATCCTTAACTCTGCCGTTTGCTTTGGAGTGACTCCTGTAACTGTATAAACCTGATTTGGCACAGTTTGAACCTTTTGATAAACCAAAGCTTTTTCTTTGAGTTTATGTATCTTGTCTTTTGACAGACGAGCGAATTCAACTGAGTTTTCAGAAATAAGGGGTTTCTCATGCTCGGTTTCGCTTTTCATAAACTCAGAGCAATCAACAACGTCTTCTACTGAGATTTCACTCATCTCACTTTCCTCATCAAATTCAGACGTGTTTTCTAAGTTTATTTTATGTTCAGAAAGCAATTTTTCATTAGACGAGTCAAATGATTCAATGGTTTCGAACTTTAATTTTAACCTATCATTTTCATCTAAAAGATCTTTGAGCATACATTTATGTTCCTTAGACTCAATCAAGGATTCTATTTTGTCTAGTCCAATTTTGTAAGACATGGATGTCTCTTCTGAAGACACTACGGATTCACATTCTGCTATGACCTCATCTTCCTTAAATTCAAGAAAGGGCAGAATCATCTTGTGAATTTTCTTTCCTATCTCACAACTTAAATGCAATTGAGCAATATTAGTATATAAACGCGTAGCAATTAAACAAAATACATTCCTTTGTTTTAAAAACTTTAAGTTGTCTCTTTGCAAATAAATACTTTCATCCTTAGCCCTAACTAACTCTGCCTCCTTCAGCTCAATCCACATCCTTCTTTCCTCACTTTTTGAAGATACCCTGCTGAGTTTGTCAGTTAGGTTAGAATTCGCTAAGCGAGTTTGCATGAGACTACCACCTAAGTTATTAAATTTAAATTTTAATTCATTTAACTCTTCTTCATAATCTATTATTGGAAGTTTAAGTGATTCAAGGATGGATTGTACCTTTTTGATCAAACGATCGCAGTCGTTGATCTTTTCACTAACAGGCTTTGCTGCAAAACATTTGTTCTCGGTCATGTTCAGTTCATCATTTGCTCTTTCGGTTGATGAACCAGCAGTGACAATTAAACACTTTCCAGCCGAACCCACTTCCTTTGCCACATAAGCCTTTCCATGAGTGGGCTTTCTTACCTCTTCATCTTCAGAATCGGTTGACCAAACTTCAACGCCACCGAACTCATCTTCATCACCATTCTCCTGTACTATCAAGGCATTCATAGAACTGTTAGTCGCCTTCTTTTTCTTGATCTCTTCCAGCTTTCGCATATAATACGCCTCATCGTCTTCACCATCTCTTTTCTCAGCCATTTTCCTTAACATGCAATCTTTGGCAAAATGGTTCTTACCATGACAATAATTGCAGTCGTATCCAGAGTCTCCTGCTAGCTTGCTCTCCTTCTTCTCTTCATCCTTTTGAGAGGAGATTTTCGCTTCATCCTTCACTTTCTCAAAGCTGTAACTTCCCTGCCAGTTTCGGTTCTTGTTAACAGGAAATTTTCTCCGTGCAAACTTCTTTGGATTGGATACCATCATAGCATACTCCTTGTTTGTTAGATCACACTCAGACATATCAGACCCTTCTTCTTCTTCTGCAACAATTTTTCCTTTTGAGACAAGTGTCAGCGATCCCACACCAGAAACTACTTTCGTTTCTTTGGTTACAACACTTTCATGGGACTTAAGTATTCCCACCAGTTTCGCTAGAGAATAAGACTTAAACTGTTCATGAGCTTTTACAGTTGAAACCACAGCCATCCATTCCGGTCTTGGCCCGTTCATGAAAGTTACTTTCTGCTCGATCAACTTCCTCTCTATTCCATGCTTGATCATCTTACTTAGGAGATGATTGAACCGATCGAAAGTCTGTATGAGCTTCTCCTCAGGTTTATGTTCGAAAACTCCAAATTCTGACAGTAGCAAGGTTTGAATGGAGTGTTCTAGATCTTCATCGGTCAAATAGAGTTCTTTCAACCTATCCCATATTTCTTTGGCCGCCGAGCATGAACCAACCAACCGAAAGGTGTCAGATTGTAAGGCGAATCTGATCATCCTCATGGCCTTCACATTACATAGCAATTTGTCTTTCTCGTCCTGTGGCATCTTGTCTACATCCGCCACCAGCTTGTTGTATTCCTT